>NW_027667962.1:0-22000 GCF_963924665.1 Micromys minutus
CCAACATATAGAGAATTTCTGCCTTTTTGCCCCACAATTAGGGGAATTTCTGCAACTTAGCTCCAAAATACGGGGAATTTCTGCCTTTTTCCCCCAAAACAAAGGGAATTTCTGTCTTTTTTGCTCCAAAATAAGGAAAAATTCTGACTTATTACCCTGAAGTAAGTGAAGTTTCTAGAATTTTGCCCCAAAATAAGGGAAATTTCTGCCTTTTTGCCCCTAAATTAGGGGAATTTCAGCCTTTTTTCCTCAAAATAAGGAGAATTTCTGCATTTTTGCCACAAAATATTATTAATTTCTGCCTTTTGCCCCAAAATAAAAAAATTTCTGCTTTTTTTCCCTGAAATAAGTGAAATTTCTGCCTTTTTGCCCCAATATAAGTGAAATTTCTGCAATTTTGCCCCAAAATAAGGGAAATTTCTGCAATTTTGCCACAAAATAAGTGGAATTTCTGAGTTTTGCCCCAAAATAAGGAGAATTTCTGTCTGTTTGCCCTAACTAAAGGGAATTTCTGCCTTTTTGCCCCACAATTAGGGGAATTTCTGAAATTTTGCTCCAAAATACGGGGAATTTCTGCCTTTTTGCCCGAAAATAAGAAGAATGCATACCTTTTTGCCATAAAAAATTGAAATTTCTTCATTTTTGCTCCATAATAAGGGGAATTTCTGATTTTTTGCCTCTAAATAAGTGGAATTTCTGTCTTTTTCCCCCAAAACAAAGAAAATTCCTGTCTTTTTTGCCCCAAAATAAGGAAAATTTCTGACTTATTACCCTGAAATAAGTGAAATTTCTCCAATTTTGCCCCAAAATAAGTGAAATTTCTGCAATTTTTCCCCAAAATAAAGGAAATTTCTGGAATGTTGCCCCAAAATAAGTGGAATTTCTGAGTTTTGCCGCAAAATAAGGAGAATTTCTGTCTTTTTAACCAAACATATAGGCAATTTCTGCCTTTTTGCCTCACAATTAGAGGAATTTCTGCAATTTTTCTCCAAAATACGGAGAATTTCTGCCTTTTTGCACGAAAATAAGAAGAATGCATACTTTTTTGCCATAAAAAAGGGAAATTTCTTCATTTTTCCTCCAAAATAAGGGGAATTTCTGCTTTTTTGCCTCTAAATAAGTGGAATTTCTGTCTTTTTCCCCCAAAACAAAGGGAATTTTTTTGTTTTTGCACCAAAATAAGGAAAAATTCTGACTTATTACCCTGAAGTAAGTGAAATTTCTGCAATTTTGCCAAAAAATAAGGGAAATTTCTGAATTTTTGCCTCCAAATAAGGGGAATTTCAGCCTTTTTACCTCAAAATATGGTGAATTTCTGCATTTTTGCCCCCAAATAAGGGGAATTTCAGCCTTTATATCTCAAAATAAGGGGAATTTCTGCATTATTGCCACAAAACATTAGGAATTTCTGCCTTTTTGCCCCAAAATAAAAAAATTTCTCATTTTTTTCCCTGAAAAAAGTGAAATTTCTGCAATTTTGCCCCAAAATATGTTAAATTTCTGCAATTTTGTCCCAAAATAAGGGAAATTTCTGGAATTTTGCCCCCAAATAAGTGGAATTTCTGAGTATTTCCCCAAAATAAGAAGAATTTCTGTCTTTTTGCCCCAACATATAGAGAATTTCTCCTTTTTGCCACACAATTTGTAAATTTCTGCAATTTTGCTCCAAAATACGGGGAATTTCTGCCTTTTTGTCCGAAAATAAGAAGAATGCATACATTTTTGCCATAAAAAAGAAATTTCTTCATTTTTGCTCTAAAATAAGGGGAATTTCTGCTTTTTTGCCTTTAAATAAGTGGAATTTCTGTCTTTATCCCCCAAAACAAAGGGAATTCCTGTCTTTTTTTCCCCAAAATAAAGAAAATTTCTGACTTATTACCCTTAAATAAGTGAAATTTCTGCAATTTTGCCACAAAATATTAGGAATTTCTGCTTTTTTGCCCCAAAATAAGAAAATTTCTCTTTTTTTCCCTGAAATAAGTGAAATTTCTGCAATTTTGCCCCAAAATAAGTGAAATGTCTGCAATTTTGCCCCAAAATAAGGGAAATTTCTGGAATTTTGTCCCAAAATAAGTGGAATTTCTGAGTTTTGCCCCAAAATAAGGAGAATTTCTGTTTTTTTGCCCCAACATATAGGCAATTTCTGCCTTTTTGCCCCACAATTAGGGGAATTTCTCCAATTTTGCTCCAAAATACGGGGAATTTCTGCCTTTTTGCTTGAAAATAAGAAGAATGCATACCTTTTTGCCATAAAAAAAGAAAATTTCTTCATTTTTGCTCCAAAAAGGGGAATTTCTGCTTTTTTGCCTCTAAATAAGTGGAATTTCTTTCTTTTTCCCTCAAAACAAAGGGAATTTCTGTCTTTTTTGCCCCAAAATAAGGAAAAATTCTGACTTATTACCCTGAAGTAAGTGATATTTCTGCAATTTTGCCCCAAAATAAGGGAAATTTCTGCCTTTTGCCCCAAATAAGGGGAATTTCAGCCTTTTTACCTCGAAATAAGGGGAATTTCTGCATTTTTGCCACAAAATATTAGGAATTTCTGCCTTTTTGCCCCAAAATAAGGAAAATTTCTGCCTTTTTTCCCTGAAATAAGTGAAATTTCTGCAATTTTGTTACAAATTATGTAAAATTTCTGCATATTTGCCCCAAAATAAGTGAAATTTCTGCAATTTTGCCCCAAAAAAAGGAAAATTTCTGTAATTTTGCCCCAAAATAAGTGGAATTTCTGAGTTTTGCCCCAAAACAAAGAGAATTTCGGTCTTTTTGCCCCAACATATAGAGATTTTCTGCATTTTTGCCCCACAATTAGGGGAGTTTCTGCAATTTTGCTCAAAAATACGGGGAATTTCTGCTTTTTTGCCCGATAATAAGAAGAATGCATACCTTTTTGCCATAAAAAAGGGAAATTTCTTCATTTTTGCTCCAAAATAAGGGGAATTTCTGCTTTTTTGCCTCTGAATAAGTGGAATTTCTGTCTTTTTCCCCCAAGGCAAAGGGAATTCCTGTCTTTTTTGTCCCAAAATAAAGAAAATTTCTGACTTATAACCCTTAACTAAGTGAAATTTCTGCAATTTTGCCCCAAAATAAAGGAAATTTTTGCCTTATTCCCCCCAAATAAGGGGAATTTCAGCCTTTTTACCTCAAAATAAAAAGAATTTCTGCATTTATGCCACAAAATATTAGGAATTTCTGCCTTTTTGCCCCAAAATAAGAAAATTTCTGCTTTTTTTTCCTTAAATAAGTGAAATTTCTGCAATTTTGCCCCAAAATAAGTGAAATGTCTGCGATTTTGCCCCAAAATAAGGGAAATTTCTGGAATTTTGCCCCAAAATAAGTGGAATTTCTGAGTTTTGCCCCAAAATAAGGAGAATTTCTGTCTTTTTGCCCCAACATATAGGCAATTTCTGCCTTTTGGCTCCACAATTAGGGGAATTTCTGCAATTTTGCTCCAAAATACGGGGAATTTCTGCCTTTTGCCCGAAAATAAGAAGAATGCATACCTTTTGCCATAAAAAAGGGAAATTTCTTAGTTTTTGCTCCAAAAAGGGGAATTTCTGCTTTTTTGCCTCTAAATAAGTGGAATTTCTGTTTTTTTCCCCAAAACAAAGGGAATTTCTGTCTTTTTGCCCCAAAATAAGGAAAAATTCTGACTTATTACCCTGAAGTAAGTGAAATTTCTGCAAATTTGCCCCAAAATAAGGGAAATTTCTGCCTTTTTGCCCCCAAATAAGGGGAATTTCAGCCTTTTTACCTCGAAATAAGGGGAATTTCTGCATTTTTGCCACAAAATATTAGGAATTTCTGCCTTTTTGCCCCAAAATAAAGAAAATTTCTGCCTTTTTTCCCTAAAGTATGTGAAATTTCTGCAATTTTGCCACAAAATAAGTAAAATTTCTTCATATTTGCCCCAAAATTAGTGAAATTTCTGCAATTTTGCCCCAAAATAAGGAAAATTTCTGGAATTTTGCCCCAAAATAAGTGGAATTTCTTAGTTTTGCCCCAAAATAAGGAGAATTTCTGTCTTTTTGCGCCAACATATAGAGATTTTCTGCATTTTTGCCCCACAATTAGGGGAAATTCTGCAATTTTGCTGCAAAATACGGGGAATTTCTGCCTTTTTCCCCGAAAATAAGAAGAATGCATAACTTTTTGCCATAAAAAATGGAAATTTCTTCATTTTTGCTCCAAAATAAGGGGAATTTCTGCTTTTTGGCCTTTAAATAAGTGGAATTTCTGTCTTTTTCGCCCAAGACAAAGGGAATTTCTGTCTTTTTTGCCTCAAAATAAGGAAAAATTCTGATTATTACCCTTAAGTAATTGAAATTTCTGCAATTTTTCCCCAAAATTAGGGAAATTTCTGCCTTTTTGCCTTCAAATAAGGGGAATTTCAGCCTTTTTACCTCAAAACAAGGAGAATTTCTGCATTTTTGTCACAAAAAATTAGGAATTTCTGCCTTTTTGCCCCATATAAGGAAAATTTCTGTCTTTTTTCTCTGAAATAAGTGAAATTTCTGCAATTTTGCCCCAAAATATGTGAAATTTCTGCAATTTTGCCCAAAAATAAGTGAAATTTCTGCAATTTTGCCCCAAATTAAGGGAAATTTCTGGAATTTTGCCCCAAAATAAGTGGAATTTCTGAGTTTTGACACAAAATAAGGAGAATTTCTGTCTTTTTGCCCCAATATATAGAGAATTTCTGCATTTTTGTCCCACAATTAAGGGAATTTCTGCAATTTTGCTCCAAAATACAGGGAATTTCTGCCTTTTTGCCCGAAAATAAGAAGAATGCATAACTTTTTGCCATAAAAAAGGGAAATTTCTTCATTTTTGCTCCAAAATCAGGGGAATTTCTGCTTTTTTGCCTCTAAATAAGTGGAATTTTTGTCTTTTTCCCCCAAAACAAAGGGAATTTCTGTCTTTTTTGCCCCAAAATATGGAAAATTTCTGACTTATTACCCTGAAATAAGTGAAATTTCGGCAATTTTGCCCCAAAATAAAGGAAATTTTTGCCTTTTGCCCTCAAATAAAGGGAATTTCAGCCTTTTTACCTAAAAATAAGGGGAATTTCTGCATTTTTGCCACAAAATATTAGGAATTTCTGCCTTTTTGACCCAAATAAGAAAATTTCTGCTTTTTTACTCTGAAATAAGTGAAATTTTGCAATTTTGCCCCAAAATAAGTGAAATTTCTTCAATTTTGCTCCAAAATAAGGGAAATTTCTGGAATTTTGCCCCAAAATAAGTGGAATATCAGAGTTTTGCCCTAAAATAAGGAGAATTTCTGTTTTTTGGCCCCAACATATAGGCAATTTCTGCCTTTTTGCCCCACAATTAGGGTAATTTCTGCAATTTTGCTCCAAAATATGTGGAATTTCTTCCTTTTTGCACGAAAATAAGAAGAATGCATACCTTTTTGCCATAAAAAAGGGAAATTTCTTCATTTTTGCTCCAAATTAAGGGGAATTTCTGCTTTTTTGCCTCTAAATAAGTGGAATTTTTGTCTTTTTCCCCCAAAACAAAGGGAATTTCTGTCTTTTTTGCCCCAAAATAAGGAAAAATTCTGACTTATTAACCTGAAGTAAGTAAAATTTCTGCAATTTTGCACCAAAATAAGGGAAATTTCTGGAATTTTGCCCTAAAATAAGTGGAATTTTTGTTTTTTTCCCCAAAATAAAGAGAATTTCTGTATTTTTGCCCAAACATATAGAGAATTTCTGTTTTTTTGCCACACAATTAGGGAAATTTCTGTAATTTTGCTCCAAAATACGGGTAATTTCTGCCTTTTTGCCCGAAAATAAGAAGAATGAATACCTTTTTGCCAAAAAATGGGAAATTTCTTCATTTTTGCTCCAAAATAAAAGGAATTTCTGCGTTTTTGCCTCTAAATAAGTGGAATTTCTGTCTATTTCCCCCAAAATAAAGAGAATATCTGTCTTTTTTGGCCAAAAATAAGGAAAAATTCTGACTTATTACCCTGAAGTAAGTGAAATTTCTGCAATTTTGCCCCAAAATAAGGGAAATTTCTGCCTTTTTGCCCCCAAATAAGGGGAATTTCAGCCTTTTTACCTCAAAATAAGGGGAATTTCTGCATTTTTGCCCCCAAATAAGGGGAATTTCAGCCTTTTTACCTCAAAATAAGGGGAATTTGCGCATTTTTGCCACAAAATATTAGGAATTTCTTCCTTTTTGCCCCAAAATAAAAAAATTTCTGCTTTTTTTCCATGAAATAATTGAAATTTCTGCAATTTTGCCCCAAAATAAGTGAAATTTCTGCAATTTTGTCCTAAAATAAGGGAAATTTCTGGAATTTTGCTTCAAAATAAGAGGAATTTCTGAGTTTTGCTTCAAAATAAGGAGAATTTCTGTCTTTTTGCCCCAACATATAGGAAATTTCTGCCTTTTTGCCCCACAATTAGGGGAATTTCAGCAATTTTGCTCCGAAAGACGGAAAATTTCTGCCTTTTTGCCTGAAAATAAGAAGAATGCATACCTTTTTGCCATCAAAAATGTAATTTCTTCTATTTTGCTTCAAAATAAAGGGAATTTCTATTTTTTTGCCTCTAAATAAGTGGAATTTCTGTCTTTTTCCCTCAAAACAAAGGGAATTTCTGTCTTTTTTGCCCTAAAATAAGGAAAAATTCTGACTTATTACCTTGTAGTAAGTGAAATTTCTTCAATTTTGCCCCAAAATAAGGGAAATTTCTGCCTTTTTGCCCCCAAATAAGGGGAATTTCAGTCTTTTTACCTTAAAATAAGGGGAATTTCTGCATTTTTGCCACAAAATATTAGGAATTTCTGCCTTTTTGCCCCAAAATAAGAAAATTTCTGCTTTTTTTTCCCTGAAAAAGTGAAATTTCTGCAATTTTGCCCCAAAATAAGTGAAATGTTTGCAATTTTGCCCCAAAATAAGGGAAATTTTTGGAATTTTGCCCCAAAATAAGTGGAATTTCTGAGTTTTGCCCCAAAATAAGGAGAATTTCTGTTTTTTTGCCCTAAGATATAGGCAATTTCTTCCTTTTTGCCCCACAATAAGGGGAATTTCTGCAATTTTGCTCCAAAATACGGGGAATTTCTGCCTTTTTGCTTGAAAATAAGAAGAATGCATACCTTTTTGCCATGAAAAAAGAAAATTGCTTCATTTTTGCTCCAAAAAGGGGAATTTCTGCTTTTTTGCCTCTAAATAAGTGGAACTTCTGTTTTTTTTCCCCAAAACAAAGGGAATTTCTGTCTTTTTGCCCCAAAATAAGGAAAAATTCTGACTTATTACCCTGAAGTAAGTGAAATTTCTGCAAATTTGCCCCAAAATAAGGGAAATTTCTGCCTTTTTGCCCCCAAATAAGGGGAATTTCAGCCTTTTTACCTCGAAATAAGGGGAATTTCTGCATTTTTGCCACAAAATATTAGGAATTTCTGCCTTTTTGCCCCAAAATAAAGAAAATTTCTGCCTTTTTTCCCTAAAATATGTGAAATTTCTGCAATTTTGCCACAAAATAAGTAAAATTTCTTCATATTTGCCCCAAAATAAGTGAAATTTCTGCAATTTTGCCCCAAAATAAGGAAAATTTCTGGAATTTTGCCCCAAAATAAGTGGAATTTCTTAGTTTTGCCCCAAAATAAGGAGAATTTCTTTCTTTTTGCCCCAACATATAGAGATTTTCTGCATTTTTGCCCCACAATTTGGAGAAATTCTGCAATTTTGCTCCAAAATACGGGGAATTTCTGCCTTTTTCCCCGATAATAAGAAGAATGCATAACTTTTTGCCATAAAAAATGGAAATTTCTTCATTTTTGCTCCAAAATAAGGGGAATTTCTGCTTTTTGGCCTTTAAATAAGTGGAATTTCTGTCTTTTTCCCCCAAGACAAAGGGAATTTCTGTCTTTTTTGCCTCAAAATAAGGAAAAATTCTGACTTATTACCCTGAAGTAAGTGAAATTTCTGCAATTTTTCCCCAAAATTAGGAAAATTTCTGCCTTTTTGCCTCCAAATAATGGGAATTTCAGCCTTTTTACCTCAAAACAAGGAGAATTTCTGCATTTTTGTCACAAAAAATTAGGAATTTCTGCCTTTTTGCCCCATATAAGGAAAATTTCTGTCTTTTTTCTCTGAAATAAGTGAAATTTCTGCAATTTTGCCCCAAAATAAGTGAAATTTCTGCAATTTTGCCCAAAAATAAGTGAAATTTCTGCAATTTTGCCCCAAATTAAGGGAAATTTCTGGAATTTTGCCCCAAAATAAGTGGAATTTCTGAGTTTTGACACAAAATAAAGAGAATTTTTGTCTTTTTGCCCCAATATATAGAGAATTTCTGCATTTTTGTCCTACAATTAAGGGAATTTCTGCAATTTTGCTCCAAAATACAGGGAATTTCTGCCTTTTTGCCCGAAAATAAGAAGAATGCATAACTTTTTGCCATAAAAAATAGAAATTTCTTCATTTTTGCTCCAAAATCAGGGGAATTTCTGCTTTTTTGCCTCTAAATAAGTGGAATTTCTGTCTTTTTCCCCCAAAACAAAGGGAATTCCTGTCTTTTTTGCCCCAAAATAAGGAAAATTTCTGACTTATTACCCTGAAATAAGTGAAATTTCTGCAATTTTGCCCCAAAATAAAGGAAATTTTTGCCTTGTGCCCTCAAATAAAGGGAATTTCAGCCTTTTTACCTCAAAATAAGGGGAATTTCTGCATTTTTGCCACAAAATATTAGGAATTTCTGCCTTTTTGCCCCAAAATAAGAAAATTTCTGCTTTTTTACTCTGAAATATGTGAAATTTTGCAACTTTGCCCCAAAATAAGTGAAATTTCTGCAATTTTGCCCCAAAATAAGGGAAATTTCTGGAATTTTGCCCCAAAATCAGTGGAATTTCTGAGTTTTGCCCCAAAATAAGGAGAATTTCTGTTTTTTTGCCCCAACATATAGGCAATTTCTGCCTTTTTGCCCCACAATTAGGGTAATTTCTGCAATTTTGCTCCAAAATCCGTGGAATTTCTCCCTTTTTGCACGAAAATAAGAGGAATGCATACCTTTTTGCCATAAAAAAGGGAAATTTCTTCATTTTTGCTCCAAATTAAGGGGAATTTCTGCATTTTTGCCTCTAAATAAGTGGAATTTTTGTCTTTTTCCCCCAAAACAAAGGGAATTTCTGTCTTTTTTGCCCCAAAATAAGGAAAAATTCTGACTTATTAACCTGAAGTAAGTAAAATTTCTGCAATTTTGCACCAAAATAAGGTAAATTTCTGGAATTTTGCCCCAAAATAAGTGGAATTTTTGTGTTTTTCCCCAAAATAAAAAGAATTTCTGTATTTTTGCCCAAACATATAGAGAATTTCTGTTTTTTTGCCACACAATTAGGGAAATTTCTGTAATTTTGCTCCAAAATACGGGTAATTTCTGCCTTTTTGCCCGAAAATAAGAAGAATGAATACCTTTTTGCCAAAAAATGGGAAATTTCTTCATTTTTGCTCCAAAATAAAAGGAATTTCTGCTTTTTTGCCTCTAAATAAGTGGAATTTCTGTCTATTTCCCCCAAAATAAAGAGAATATCTGTTTTTTTTGCCCCAAAATAAGGAAAAATTCTGACTTATTACCCTGAAGTAAGTGAAATTTCTGCAATTTTGCCCCAAAATAAGGGAAATTTCTGCCTTTTTGCCCCCAAATAAGGGGAATTTCAGCCTTTTTACCTCAAAATAAGGGGAATTTCTGCATTTTTGCCCCCAAATAAGGGGAATTTCAGCCTTTTTACCTCAAAATAAGGGGAATTTCCGCATTTTTGCCACAAAATATTAGGAATTTCTTCCTTTTTGCCCCAAAATAAGAAAATTTCTGCTTTTTTTCCCTGAAATAATTGAAATTTCAGCAATTTTGCCCCAAAATAAGTGAAATTTCTGCAATTTTGTCCTAAAATAAGGGAAATTTCTGGAATTTTGCTTCAAAATAAGAGGAATTTCTGAGTTTTGCTTCAAAATAAGGAGAATTTCTGTCTTTTTGCCCCAACATATAGGAAATTTCTGCCTTTTTGCCCCACAATTAGGGGAATTTCAGCAATTTTGCTCCAAAAGACGGGGAATTTCTGCCTTTTTGCCCGAAAAAAAGAAGAATGCATACCTTTTTGCCATCAAAAATGTAATTTCTTCTATTTTGCTTCAAAATAAAGGGAATTTCTATTTTTTTGCCTCTAAATAAGTGGAATTTCTTTCTTTTTCCCTCAAAACAAAGGGAATTTCTGTCTTTTTTGCCCTAAAATAAGGAAAAATTCTGACTTATTACCCTGTAATAAGTGAAATTTCTTCAATTTTGCCCCAAAATAAGGGAAATTTCTGCCTTTTTGCACCCAAATAAGGGGAATTTCAGTCTTTTTACCTTAAAATAAGGGGAATTTCTGCATTTTTGCCACAAAATATTAGGAATTTCTGCCTTTTTGCCCCAAAATAAGAAAATTTCTGCTTTTTTTCCCTGAAATAAGTGAAATTTCTGCAATTTTGCCCCAAAATAAGTGAAATGTCTGCAATTTTGCCCCAAAATAAGGGAAATTTCTGGAATTTTGCCCCAAAATAAGTGGAATTTCTGAGTTTTGCCCCATAATAAGGAGAATTTCTGTTTTTTTGCCCCAACATATAGGCAATTTCTGCCTTTTTGCCCCACAATTAGGGGAATTTCTGCAATTTTGCTCCAAAATACGGGGAATTTCTGCCTTTTTGCTTGAAAATAAGAAGAATGCATACCTTTTTGCCATGAAAAAAGAAAATTTCTTAATTTTTGCTCCAAAAAGGGTAATTTCTGCTTTTTTGCCTCTAAATAAGTGGAATTTCTGTATTTTTCCCCTAAAACAAAGGGAATTCCTGTCTTTTTTGCCCCAAAATAAGGAAAATTTCTGACTTATTACCCTGAAATAAGTGAAATTTCGGCAATTTTGCCCCAAAATAAGGGAAATTTTTGCCTTTTGCCCTCAAATAAAGGGAATTTCAGCCTTTTTACCTCAAAATAGGGGGAATTTCTGCATTTTTGCCACAAAATATTAGGAATTTCTGCCATTTTGCCCCAAAATAAGAAAATTTCTGCTTTTTTACTCTGAAATAAGTGAAATTTTGCAATTTTGCCCCAAAATAAGTGAAATTTCTGCAATTTTGCTCCAAAATAAGGGAAATTTCTGGAATTTTGCCCCAAAATAAGTGGAATTTCTGAGTTTTGCCCCAAAATAAGGAGAATTTCTGTATTTTGCCCCAACATATAAGCAATTTCTGCCTTTTTGCCCCACAATTAGGGTAATTTCTGCAATTTTGCTCCAAAATCTGTGGAATTTCTCCCTTTTTGCACAAAAATAAGAAGAATGCATACCTTTTTGCCATAAAAAAGGGAAATTTCTTCATTTTTGCTCCAAATTAAGGGGAATTTCTGCTTTTTTGCCTCTAAATAAGTGGAATTTTTGTCTTTTTACCCCAAAACAAAGGGAATTTCTGTCTTTTTTGCCCCAAAATAAGGAAAAATTCTGACTTATTAACCTGAAGTAAGTAAAATTTCTGCAATTTTGCACCAAAATAAGGTAAATTTCTGGAATTTTGCCCCAAAATAAGTGGAATTTTTGTGTTTTTCCCCAAAATAAAGAGAATTTCTGTATTTTTGCCCAAACATATAGAAAATTTCTGTTTTTTTTGCCACACAATTAGGGAAATTTCTGTAATTTTGCTCCAAAATACGGGTAATTTCTGCCTTTTTGCCCGAAAATAAGAAGAATGAATACCTTTTTGCCAAAAAATGGGAAATTTCTTCATTTTTGCTCCAAAATAAAAGGAATTTCTGCTTTTTTGCCTCTAAATAAGTGGAATTTCTGTCTATTTCCCCCAAAATAAAGAGAATATCTGTCTTTTTTGGCCCAAAATAAGGAAAAATTCTGACTTATTACCCTGAAGTAAGTGAAATTTCTGCAATTTTGCCCCAAAATAAGGGAAATTTCTGCCTTTTTGCCCCCAAATAAGGGGAATTCCAGCCTTTTTACCTCAAAATAAGGGGAATTTCTGCATTTTTGCCCCCAAATAAGGGGAATTTCAGCCTTTTTACCTCAAAATAAGGGGAATTTCCGCATTTTTGCCACAAAATATTAGGAATTTCTGCCTTTTTGCCCCAAAATAAGAAAATTTCTGCTTTTTTTCCCTGAAATAAGTGAAATTTCTGCAATTTTGCCCCAAAATAAGTGAAATGTCTGCAATTTTGCCCCAAAATAAGGGAAATTTCTGGAATTTTGCCCCAAAATAAATGGAATTTCTGAGTTTTGCCCCAAAATAAGGAGAATTTCTGTTTTTTTGCCCCAACATATAGGCAATTTCTGCCTTTTTGCCCCACAATTAGGGGAATTTCTGCAATTTTGCTCCAAAATACGGGGAATTTCTGCCTTTTTGCTTGAAAATAAGAAGAATGCATACCTTTTTGCCATGAAAAAAAAAATTTCTTCATTTTTGCTCCAAAAAGGGGAATTTCTGCTTTTTTGCCTCTAAATAAGTGGAATTTCTTTCTTTTTCCGTCAAAACAAAGGGAATTTCTGTGTTTTTTGCCCCAAAATAAGGAAAAATTCTGACTTATTACCCTGAAGTAAGTGATATTTCTGCAATTTTGCCCCAAAATAAGGGAAATTTCTGCCTTTTGCCCCCAAATAAGGGGAATTTCAGCCTTTTTACCTCGAAATAAAGGGAATTTCTGCATTTTTGCCACAAAATATTAGGAATTTCTGCCATTTTGCTCCAAAATAAGGAAAATTTCTGCCTTATTCCCCTGAAATAAGTGAAATTTCTGCAATTTTGTTACAAAATATGTAAAATTTCTGCATATTTGCCCCAAAATAAGTGAAATTTCTGCAATTTTGCCGTCAAAAAAGGAAAATTTCTGTAATTTTGCCCCAAAATAAGTGGAATTTCTGAGTTTTGCCCCAAAATAAAGAGAATTTCGGTCTTTTGGCCCCAACATATAGAGATTTTCTGCATTTTTGCCCCACAATTAGGGGAATTTCTGCAATTTTGCTCAAAAATACGGGGAATTTCTGCTTTTTTGCCCAATAATAAGAAGAATGCATACCTTTTTGCCATAAAAATGGGAAATTTCTTCATTTTTGCTCCAAAATAAGGGGAATTTCTGCTTTTTTGCCTCTGAATAAGTGGAATTTCTGTCTTTTTCCCCCAAGGCAAAGAGAATTCCTGTCTTTTTTGTCCCAAAATAAAGAAAATTTCTGACTTATAACCCTTAAATAAGTAAAATTTCTGCAATTTTGCCCCAAAATAAAGGAAATTTTTGCCTTATTGCCCCCACATAAAGGGAATTTCAGCCTTTTTACCTCAAAATAAAGGGAATTTCTGCATTTATGCCACAAAATATTAGGAATTTCTGCCTTTTTGCCCCAAAATAAGAAAATTTCTGCTTTTTTTTCCTTAAATAAGTGAAATTTCTGCAATTTTGCCCCAAAATAAGTGAAATGTCTGCAATTTTGCCCCAAAATAAGGGAAATTTCTGGAATTTTGCCCCAAAATAAGAGGAATTTCTGAGTTTTGCCCCAAAATAAGGAGAATTTCTGTCTTTTTGCCCCAACATATAGGCAATTTCTGCCTTTTGGCCCCACAATTAGGGGAATTTCTTCAATTTTGTTCCAAAATACGGGGAATTTCTGCCTTTTGCCCGAAAATAAGAAGAATGCATACCTTTTTGACATAAAAAAGGGAAATTTCTTAATTTTTGCTCTAAAAAGGGGAATTTCTGCTTTTTTGCCTCTAAATAAGTGGAATTTCTGTTTTTTTCCCCCAAAACAAATGGAATTTCTGTCTTTTTGCCCCAAAATAAGGAAAAATTCTGACTTATTACCCTGAAGTAAGTGAAATTTCTGCAATTTTGCCCCAAAATAAGGGAAATTTCTGCCTTTTTGCCCCCAAATAAGGGGAATTTCAGCATTTTTACCTCGAAATAAGGAGAATTTCTGCATTTTTGCCACAATATATTAGGAATTTCTGCCTCGTTGCCCCAAAATAAAGAAAATTTCTGCATTTTTTCCCTAAAATATGTGAAATTTCTGCAATTTTGCCCCAAAATAAGTGAAATTTCTGCAATTTTGCCCAAAAATAAGTGAAATTTCTGCAATTTTGCCCCAAATTAAGGGAAATTTCTGGAATTTTGCTCCAAAATAAGTGGAATTTCTGAGTTTTGACACAAAATAAGGAGAATTTCTGTCTTTTTGCCCCAATATATAGAGAATTTCTGCATTTTTGTCCCACAATTAAAGGAATTTCTGCAATTTTGCTCCAAAATACAGGGAATTTCTGCCTTTTTGCCCGAAAATAAGAAGAATGCATAACTTTTTGCCATAAAAAAGGGAAATTTCTTCATTTTTGCTCCAAAATAAGGGGAATTTCTGCTTTTTTGCCTCTAAATAAGTGGAATTTCTGTCTTTTTCCCCAAAAACAAAGGGAATTCCTGTTTTTTTTGCCCCAAAATAAGGAAAATTTCTGACTTATTACCCTGAAATAAGTGAAATTTCTGCAATTTTGCCCCAAAATAAAGGAAATTTTTGCCTTTTGCCCTCAAATAAAGGGAATTTCAGCCTTTTTACCTCAAAATAAGGGGAATTTCTGCATTTTTGCCACAAAATATTAGGTATTTCTGCCTTTTTGCCCCAAAATAAGAAAATTTCTGCTTTTTTACTCTGAAATAAGTGAAATTTTGCAATTTTGCCCCAAAATAAGTGAAATTTCTGCAATTTTGCCCCAAATTAAGGGAAATTTCTGGAATTTTGCCCCAAAATAAGTGGAATTTCTGAGTTTTGCCCCAAAATAAGGAGAATTTCTGTTTTTTTGCCCCAACATATAGGCAATTTCTGCCTTTTTGCCCCACAATTAGGGTAATTTCTGCAATTTTGCTCCAAAATCCGTGGAATATCTCCCTTTTTGCACGAAAATAAGAAGAATGCATACCTTTTTGCCATAAAAAAGGGAAATTTCTTCATTTTTGCTCCAAATTAAGGGGAATTTCTGCTTTTTTGCCTCTAAATAAGTGGAATTTTTGTCTTTTTCCCCCAAAACAAAGGGAATTTCTGTCTTTTTTGCCCCAAAATAAGGAAAAATTCTGACTTATTAACCTGAAGTAAGTAAAATTTCTGCAATTTTGCACCAAAATAAGGGAAATTTCTGGAATTTTGCCCCAAAATAAGTGGAATTTTTGTGTTTTTCCCCAAAATAAAGAGAATTTCTGTATTTTTGCCCAAACATATAGAGAATTTCTGTTTTTTTTGCCACACAATTAGGGAAATTTCTTTAATTTTGCTCCAAAATACGGGTAATTTCTGCCTTTTTGCCCGAAAAAAAGAAGAATGAATACCTTTTTGCCAAAAAATGGGAAATTTCTTCATTTTTGCTCCAAAATCAAAGGAATTTCTGCTTTTTTGCCTCTAAATAAGTGGAATTTCTGTCTATTTCCCCCAAAATAAAGAGAATTTCTGTCTTTTTTGCCCAAAATAAGGAAAAATTCTGACTTATTACCCTGAAGTAAGTTAAATTTCTGCAATTTTGCCCCAAAATAAGGGAAATTTCTGCCTTTTTGCCCCCAAATAAGGGGAATTTCAGCATTTTTACCTCAAAATAAGGGGAATTTCTGCATTTTTGCCCCCAAATAAGGGGAATTTCAGCCTTTTTACCTCAAAATAAGGGGAATTTCTGCATTTTTGTCACAAAATATTAGGAATTTCTGCCTTTTTGCCCCAAAATAAGAAAATTTCTGCTTTTTTTTCCTGAAACAATTGAAATTTCTGCAATTTTGCCCCAAAATAAGTGAAATTTCTGCAATTTTGTCCTAAAATAAGGGAAATTTCTGGAATTTTGCTTCAAAATAAGAGGAATTTATGAGTTTTCCTTCAAAATAAGGAGAATTTCTGTCTTTTTGCCCCAACTTATAGGAAATTTTTGCCTTTTTAGCCCAAAATTAGGGGAATTTCAGCAATTTTGCTCCAAAAGACGGGGAATTTCTGCCTTTTTGCCCGAAAATAAGAAGAATGCATACCTTTTTGCCATCAAAAATGTAATTTCTTCTATTTTGCTTCAAAATAAAGGGAATTTCTATTTTTTTGCCTCTAAATAAGTGGAATTTCTGTTTTTTCCCTCAAATCAAAGGGAATTTCTGTCTTTTTTGCCCTAAAATAAGGAAAAATTCTGACTTCTTACTCTGCAGTAAGTGAAATTTCTTCAATTTTGCCCCAAAATAAGGGAAATTTCTGCCTTTTTGCCCCCAAATAAGGGGAAATTCAGTCTTTTTACCTCAAAATAAGGGGAATTTCTGCATTTTTACCACAAAATATTAGGAATTTCTGCCTTTTTGCACAAAATAAGGAAAATTTCTGCATTTTTTCCCTGAAATAAGTGAAATTTCTGCCTTTTTGCCCCAAAATAAGTGAAATTTCTGCAATTTTGCCCCAAAATAAGGGAAATTTCTGCAATTTTGCCACAAAATAAGTGGAATTTCTGAGTTTTGCCCCCAAAAAAAGAGAATTTTGTCATTTTGCCCCAACATATAGAGATTTTCTGCATTTTTGCACCACAATTAGGGGAATTTCTGCAATTTTGCTCCAAAATACCGAGAATTTCTGCCTTTTTGCCCGAAAATAAGAAGAATGCATACCTTTTTGCCATAAAAAAGGGAAATTTCTTCATTTTTGCTCCAAAATAAGGGGAATTTCTGCTTTTTTGCCTCTAAATAAGTGGAATTTTTGTCTTTTTCTCCCAAAACAAAGGGAATTTCTGTCTTCTTTGCCCCAAAATAAGGAAAAATTCTGACTTATTACCCTGAAGTAAGTGAAATTCCTGCACTTTTGCTCCAAAATTAGGGAAATTTCTGCCTTTTTGCCCCAAAATAATGAGAATTTCAGCCTTTTTACCTCAAAATAAAGGGAATTTCTGCATTTTTGCCACAAAATATTAGGAATATCTGCTTTTTGCCCCAAAATAAAGAAAATTTCTGCCTTTTTTCTCTGAAATAAGTGAAATTTCTGCAATTTTGCCCCAAAAAATGTGAAATTTCTGCAATTTTGCCCCCAAATAAGTGAAATTTCTGCAATTTTGCCCCAAAATAAGGTAATTTCTGGAATTTTGCCCCAAAATAAGGAGAATTTCTGTCTTTTTGCCCCAACATATAGGCAATTTCTGCCTCTTTGCCCAACATGTAGGGGAATTTCTTCAATTTTGCTCCAAAATACGGGGGATATCTGCCTTTTTGCCTGAAAATAAGAAGAATGCATAACTTTTTGCCATAAAAAAAAGAAATTTCTTCATTTTTGCTCCATAATAAGGGGAATTTCTGCATTTTTGCCTCTAAATAAGTGGAATTTCTGTCTTTTTCCCCCAAAACAAAGGGAATTTTTGTATTTTTGCACCAAAATAAAGAAAAATTCTGACTTATTACCCTGAAGTAAGTGAAATTTCTGCAATTTTGCCCCAAAATAAGGGAAATTTCTGGAATTTTGCTCCAAAATAAGTGGAATTTCTGAGTTTTGCCGCAAATAAGGAGAATTTCTGTCTTTTTAGCCCAACATATAGGCAATTTCTGCCTTTTTGCCCCACAATTAGAGGAATTTCTGCAATTTTGCTCCAAAATATGGAGAATTTCTGCCTTTTTGCACGAAAATAAGAAGAATGCATACTTTTTTGCCATAAAAAAGGGAAATTTCTTCATTTTTGCTCCAAAATAAGGGGAATTTCTGCTTTTTTGCCTCTAAATAAGTGGAATTTCTGTCTTTTTTCCCCAAAACAAAGGGAATTTCTGTCTTTTTTGCCCCAAAATAAGAAAAAATTCTGACTTATTACCCTGAAGTAAGTGATATTTCTGCAATCTTGCCCCAAAATTAGGGAAATTAGTGCCTTTTTGCCCCCATATAAGGAGAATTTTAGCCTTTTTACCTCAAAATAAGGGGAATTTCTGCATTTTTGTCACAAAATATTAGGAATTTCTGCCTTTTTGCCCCAAAATAAGGAAAATTTCTATCTTTTTTCTCTGAAATAAGTGAAATTTCTGCAATTTTGCCCCAAAATAAGTGAAATTTCTGAGTTTGGCCCAAAATAAGGAGAATTTCTGTTTTTTGCCCCAGCATATAGAGAATTTCTGCCTTTTTGCCCCACAGTTACGGGAATTTTTGCAATTTTGCTCCAAAATACGGGGAATTTCTGCCTTTTTGCCCGAAAATAAGAAGAATGCATACCTTTTTGCCATAAAAAGGAAATTTCTTTTTTTTGCTCCAAAATAAAAGGAATTTCGGCTTTTTTGCCTCTAAATAAGTGGAATTTTTGTCTTTTTCCCCCAAAACAAAGGGAATTTTTGTATTTTTGCACCAAAATAAGGAAAAATTCTGACTTATTACCCTGAAGTAAGTGAAATTTCTGCAATTTTGCCAAAAATAAGGGAAATTTCTGCCTTTTTGCCTCCATATAAGGGGAATTTCAGCCTTTTTACCTCAAAATATGGTGAATTTCTGCATTTTTGCCCCCAAATAAGGGGAATTTCAGCCTTTATTTCTCAAAATAAGGGGAATTTCTGCATTATTGCCACAAAACATTAGGAATTTCTGCCTTTTTGCCCCAAAATATAAAAATTTCTCATTTTTTTCCCTGAAAAAAAGTGAAATTTCTGCAATTTTGCCCCAAAATATGTTAAATTTCTGCAATTTTGTACCAAAATAAGGGAAATTTCTGGAATTTTGCCCCCAAATAAGTGGAATTTCTGAGTATTTCCCCAAAATAAGAAGAATTTCTGTCTTTTTGCCCCAACATATAGAGAATTTCTGCCTTTTTGCCCCACAATTAGGGGAATTTCTGCAATTTTGCTCCAAAATACGGGGAATTTCTGCCTTTTTGTGTGAAAATAAGAAGAATGCATACATTTTTGCCATAAAAAAGAAATTTCTTCATTTTTGCTCTAAAATAAGGGGAATTTCTGCTTTTTTGCCTCTAAATAAGTGGAATTTCTGTGTTTATCCCCCAAAACAAAGGGAATTCCTGTCTTTTTTACCCCAAAATAAAGAAAATATCTGACTTATTACCCTTAAATAAGTGAAATTTCTGCAATTTTGCCCGAAAATAAAGAAATTTTTGCCTTATTGCCCCCAAATAAGGGGAATTTCAGCCTTTTTACCTTAAAATAAGGGGAATTTCTGCATTTTTGCCACAAAATATTAGGAATTTCTGCCTTTTTGCACCAAAATAAGAAAATTTCTGTTTTTTTCCCTGAAATAAGTGAAATTTCTGCAATTTTGCCCCAAAATAAGTGAAATGTCTGCAATTTTGCCCCAAAATAAGGGAAATTTCTGGAATTTTGCCCCAAAATAAGTGGAATTTCTGAGTTTTGCCCCAAAGTAAGGAGAATTTCTGTTTTTTTGCCCCAACATATAGGCAATTTCTGCCTTTTTGCCCCACAATTAGGGGAATTTCTGCAATTTTGCTCCAAAATACGGGGAATTTCTGCCTTTTTGCTTGAAAATAAGAAGAATGCATACCTTTTTGCCATAAAAAAAGAAAATTTCTTCATTTTTGCTCCAAAAAGGGGAATTTCTGCTTTTTTGCCTCTAAATAAGTGGAATTTCTTTCTTTTTTCCTCAAAACAAAGGGAATTTCTGTCTTTTTTGCCCCAAAATAAGGAAAAATTCTGACTTATTACCCTGAAGTAAGTGATATTTCTGCAATTTTGCCCCAAAATAAGGGAAATTTTTGACTTTTGCCCCCAAATAAGGGGAATTTCAGCCTTTTTACATCGAAATAAGGGGAATTTCTGCATTTTTGCCACAAAATATTAGGAATTTCTGCCATTTTGCCCCAAAATAAGGAAAATTTCTGACTTTTTTCCCTGAAATAAGTGAAATTTCTGCAATTTTGTTACAAAATATGTAAAATTTCTGCATATTTGCCCCAAAATAAGTGAAATTTCTGCAATTTTGCCCCAAAATAAGGAAAATTTCTGGAATTTTGCCCCAAAATAAGTGGAATTTCTGAGTTTTGCCCCAAAATAAAGAGAATTTCTGTCTTTTTGCCCCAACATATAGAGATTTTCTGCATTTTTGCCCCACAATTAGGGGAATTTCTGCAATTATGCTCCAAAATACGGGGAATTTCTGCCTTTTTGCCCGAAAATAAGAAGAATGCATAACTTTTTGCCATAAAAAAGGGAAATTTCTTCATTTTTGCTCCAAAATAAGGGGAGTTTCTGCTTTTTGGCCTTTAAATAAGTGGAATTTCTGTCTTTTTCCCCCAAGACAAAGGGAATTTCTGTCTTTTTTGCCCCAAAATAAAAAAAAATTCTGACTTATTACCCTGAAGTAAGTGAAATTTCTGCAATTTTGCCCCAAAATAGGGAAATTTCTGCCTTTTTGCCTCCAAATAAGGGGAATTTCAGCCTTTTTACCTCAAAACAAGGAGAATTTCTGCATTTTTGTCACAAAATATTAGGAATTTCTGCCTTTTTGCCCCAAAATAAGGAAAATTTCTGTCTTTTTTCTCTGAAATAAGTGAAATTTCTGCAATTTTGCCCCAAAATAAATGAAATTTCTGCAATTTTGCCCAAAAATAAGTGAAATTTCTGCAATTTTGCCCCAAATTAAGGGAAATTTCTGGAATTTTGCTCCAAAATAAGTGGAATTTCTGAGTTTTGACACAAAATAAGGAGAATTTCTGTTTTTTTGCCCCAATATATAGAGAATTTCTGCATTTTTGTCCAACAATTAAGGGAATTTCTGCAATTTTGCTCCAAAATACAGGGAATTTCTGCCTTTTTGCCCGAAAATAAGAAGAATGCATAACTTTTTGCCATAAAAAAGGGAAATTTCTTAATTTTTGCTCCAAAATAAGGGGAATTTCTGCTTTTTTGCCTCTAAATAAGTGGAATTTCTGTCTTTTTCCCCAAAAACAAAGGGAATTCCTGTTTTTTTTGCCCCAAAATAAGGAAAATTTCTGACTTATTTCCCTGAAATAAGTGAAATTTCTGCAATTTTGCCCCAAAATAAAGGAAATTTTTGCCTTTTGCCCTCAAATAAAGGGAATTTCAGCCTTTTTACCTCAAAATAAGGGGAATTTCTGCATTTTTGCCACAAAATATTAGGTATTTCTGCCTTTTTGCCCCAAAATAAGAAAATTTCTGCTTTCTTATTCTGAAATAAATGAAATTTTGCAATTTTGCCCCAAAATAAGTGAAATTTCTGCAATTTTGCCCCAAATTAAGGGAAATTTCTGGAATTTTGCCCCAAAATAAGTGGAATTTCTGAGTTTTGCCCCAAAATAAGGAGAATTTCTGTTTTTTTGCCCCAACATATAGGCAATTTCTGCCTTTTTGCCCCACAATTAGGGTAATTTCTGCAATTTTGCTCCAAAATCCGTGGAATATCTCCCTTTTTGCACGAAAATAAGAAGAATGCATACCTTTTTGCCATAAAAAAGGGAAATTTCTTCATTTTTGCTCCAAATTAAGGGGAATTTCTGCTTTTTTGCCTCTAAATAAGTGGAATTTTTGTCTTTTTCCCCCAAAACAAAGGGAATTTCTGTCTTTTTTGCCCCAAAATAAGGAAAAATTCTGACTTATTAACCTGAAGTAAGTAAAATTTCTGCAATTTTGCACCAAATAAGGGAAATTTCTGGAATTTTGCCCCAAAATAAGTGGAATTTTTGTGTTTTTCCCCAAAATAAAGAGAATTTCTGTATTTTTGCCCAAACATATAGAGAATTTCTGTTTTTTTGCCACACAATTAGGGAAATTTCTATAATTTTGCTCCAAAATACGGGTAATTTCTGCCTTTTTGCCCGAAAAAAAGAAGAATGAATACCTTTTTGCCAAAAAATGGGAAATTTCTTCATTTTTGCTCCAAAATCAAAGGAATTTCAGCTTTTTTGCCTCTAAATAAGTGGAATTTCTGTCTATTTCCCCCAAAATAAAGAGAATTTCTGTCTTTTTTGCCCAAAATAAGGAAAAATTCTGACTTATTACCCTGAAGTAAGTTAAATTTCTGCAATT